>NC_081418.1:81066196-81113921 GCF_949786415.1 Peromyscus eremicus | reverse complement strand
TATCTATCTATCTATCTGTCTATACATATGTGTGCACTTGAAGTCCCAGAATCTGAGGTTTCTAGCTTAAAACAGTGTTATCTGGAGTTTTTTTCTATTATAAGCATCATAGCTATCATGATGGCTACCTCATAGTTCTACCTTTGAAAATAGTTAAGGAATTAAGATAGTAATTATTCACTGAGATTGAAACATTGAAAGTAATAAATGTTCAGCCGGGCGGTGGTGGCTCACGCCTTTAATCACAGCACTCGGGAGGCAGAGCCAGGCGGATCTCTGTGAGGTTCGAGGCCAGCCTGGACTACCAAGTGAGTTCCAGGAAAGGCGCAAAGCTACACAGAGAAAACCCTGTCTCCAAAAACCAAAAAAAAAAAAAAGTAATAAATGTTCATGTTGTGATCTTCTTGCTCTTATGGGCATACAAGTGAAAAGAGAATATATCTGTGTTCATAATGTGAACCACTTTATATAAATATTTTAATATTAATGAGCATTTTAACTATATGTTTGCGAGCAAAATATGTGCATGTCTGGTGTCCTCAGAGGCCAAGAGGGTGCAGAAGACCCTGGAACTGAAGTTAAAGATAGCTAGGGGTCACCATGTGGGTGCTGAGAGTCAAACACAGGCCATCTTTAAGAGCATCAGCTGCTCTTTACCACTGGACATTCTCTCCAGCTCCATGAACCACTTTTAAATGTATTTCTTCTCCAATTTGCAGAGTCAGGGCAATGTAATGCAATTCATATTCCTAAAAAAGTTTCTAAAGTTGATAAACTCAGTTTAGAATTCATGTAGAAAGTCAAGGACATCATCACTAAGAAAATCAGAAGGCTAGAAAAGTGGCATTATGTTTTATAACTTGATTGCTAAAAATTCTGTGACAGCTGAGAAACAGTTTCAGTGAATGACTCATGAGGAGGAACATTTGGACAGCCCAGCCTCTCACTTCTGCTTCCATAGAGGTTTAGGTTATGGCTTGTATCACTGTGGGAGGATACTGAGCATACTGTTGACAGTAATAAGCTGCAAATGTCTTCAGACTCCAGGCTGCTGATGATGAGAGAATAATCTGCCCCAGACCCACTGCCACTGAACCTCGATGGGACCCCTTCTACCAACCTATTTGTGTAATAGATCAGGAGTTTAGGAGCTTTCCCTGGTTTCTGCTGGTACCAGTTTAAATAATTGTAAATGCCCTGACTGGCCCGACATGTGATAGTGACTCTGTCTCCCAGAGATGCAGACAGAGAGGATGGAGACTGGGTCATCTGGATGTCACATCTGGCACCTAGGAATGGAGACATAATAAAGAGCCACATAGTTAAGCTGATAAGAGAGGACCTTCCCCAAATTCCAGTCAATAATAATTACAGTGTAACAGTGAAATTCCCATTTTAGTCATTTTTTACCTGGAATCCAGAGCAGCAGGAGCCCGAGGAGCTGAGCAGGGGCCCTCATGTCCATGCTGAGTTCTGACTGCAGTGACAACTGCACAGGCTGTGACTGGTATATGAAGAAGTCTTCAAGGCTATGCAGTGAGTGCATGCAAATCACTGGGAACCAGTTAGGGTGGGGCACAGCTGCAAGGCTTGCTCATCTCAGTAACTGAGCATAAGTCCTATGTCCCCAGATACCCGAGGTCAGACCACACATATGCCCACAGAGACTGTATTTCTTTTTTAAGTTTTAAAATTATAGGTGACATTTTGTAAGTTATTTGAAAATTTCTACTATACCTAAGCTCTATTTTAAATAATATATTTCAAAGATATATTAGTGGTAATATAAACAAATATCTGACTGTCAAGGAATATGCAACAAAGAAGGGACTATTAAATCTTCAACTCATTTAAATAATTCTTATAGATTTAAAAAATACTAAGGCTGGGTAGTAGTGATGCATGACTTTAATCCCAGCACTTGACTGGCAAAAGCAGGTGGATCTGAGTACAGGATAGCCTGTTCTGCAGAGTGAGTTCCAGGACAACCAGAGCTAGTAAAACCCCATCCAGCAAAGTCAAACAAAAACAAAACAAAACCACTGTGTGCTCTCCCTGAGAAGTGTTTGTGTTTTTGGAGTAATCATTTTTTAAAACTAAAATAATAATTTACAAAACCTCTTTTAGTGAATTGAAAGGTAAAATTTAGCAGACTTAACCATGCTTACTACAGTACAAAGAGAAGAAGTACACAGTATGTGCACATATAGCACTTTGATCCCAACAACTTATGTTACTTGAACTTCTGACTCCATCTGAACATGGAAGTACTTTCATACCCCCCAGATTTGTATGGATTTCACCCTTTTCTCAGTTTAGGATCCTCCATATTTGGCCACTTTTCTGTCATTTGATACTGTTTCCAGAATTCCTCAGCATGGACTGACTAGTAATGACAGACTTGAATACCACAACAGAAAACATTATTACTCAATACATGTCTCTCCTGTGTCTCACTGCTATGTCTTGAGCAGTAACTGGAGACACCATCCTGATTCAGGGATAGCCAGTCTGCATGTGTGTCTCAGTCTCCCAACTACAGGCTGAATTACAGTAGATCAGGAATTTAAGCATTTCACTAAGTTTTTGCTAGGTGATACTACCAATAGTTGCTAATATTTTGATTGGCTAGCAAATGATTGTGACTCTGTGCAGAAACAGAGGATGGAACTGGCACCTGGGATTGGATACATTATAAATTTCAACAAAATTAAGCACAGTGAACAAGGACTTTCCAAGTGAACTAGGCAACACTGATCACAGTGTCACATTTAATTTCCTATAGTAGTCCTTGGGAATTGAGAGGGAGTTATCATGATCACGCCATGTTCTGTCTGGGCCAACACTTAACCATTGTGTTACCAGCCAATTAATTAGTCCTTGTAGCAGAGGATTGTGCTTTGGACACATGCCGAAGAGCAGAAGATCATCAGATCTAGGTAGAGCTGCCGAATTGTTTATCTCAGCAACTCAGTACAGGCTTGTGCCCTAAGTGTCACAGGCTAGACCAGGACAATCCAAATTTGTCTCCAGAGGATGTATTTCTTCTATAAAGGTTCTACTCTACTAAAGACATTTTTGAGACTATTTTCTAAATTTGTAGGGAACATAGCACTAGTTGACACAATATTTAATTGTTAACAATAAATAAGGAGAATATTTTCAGTGGAATTACAGTAGATCACAGGCTACTAAATCATTAACTCACTCTTCCAGAATTTGTTTTCATTTTAGGAAGATAAATCTAGTACTACATTGTTGTATTATGGAAGACTTTATAGATAATACAACCTTTTTTATTTTTTTATTATTTACTTTACATCCCAATCACTGGTTCAACTCCCTCCTCTCCCTCATGTCCCCTCTCTTCTGACTTTCCCCTCCATGCTTCTCCCATTTTTTAATTTTTTTTTTATAAATTGTGCATACCAACCACAGATCCACCTCTCACCCCTCCTCCTGCTATCCCCCAACCCCCGCCTTCCTCCCCTACCCTTCATTCCCTCCTCCAACAAGATAAGTTCTCCCATGGGGGAACAGCCAAGCCTGGAACATTCAGTTGAGGCAGGACCAAGCCACTCCCTGCTTTATCAGGGGTGAGCAAGGTGTCCAAACATAGGTAATGGGATCCAGAAAGCCTGCTCATGCACTAGGGATAGATCTTGATCACATTGCCTGGGACCCCTCAAACAGACCCAGCTACACAACTGTCTCCCATATGCAGGGTCTAGTCCAGTCCCATGCAGGTTCCACAGCTGTTGGTTTCAAGTTCGTGAGTTCTTTTGAGCTTGGTTCAGTTGTCTTTGTGGATTTTCCCATCGTGTTTTTGCCCCACCCACCCACCCCCTTTGCTCATACCCTCTTTCGTTTCTTTGACTGGACCACCCGAGCTCGGGCTTGTGCATGGTTGTGGATCTCCACATCTGCTTCCATCAGTTACTGGATGAAGGCTCTATGGTGACAATTAGGGTATTCTCCAATCTGATTACCAGGGTAGGCCAGTTCAGGCACCCTCACTGTTGTTGCTAGTAGTCTAATCTGGGGTCATCCTTGTGGATTTCTGGGAATATCCCTAGCACCAGGTTTCTCCCTTATCCCATAATGTCTCCCTCTATCAAGATATCTCATTGCTTTCCCACTCTGTTCCTCCCCTTGCTCAACCATCATGTTCCCTCATGTTCGCATCCCCCATCCCCTAACCTCTATTGCCCTCCCATCCCCAGTTTACTCATTGGGATATCCTCTGTTTTGCTTTCCTGAGGTGATCCATACATTTCTCTTAGGGTCCTCCTTGTTAGCTAGCCTCTCTGGAGCTGTGGGTTGTAGTCTGATTATCTAGTATCTAGTATCTAGTATCTGATTATCTAGTATCCACTTATGAGTGAGCGCATACCATACTTGTCTTTCTGAGTCTGGGTTACCTCACTCTGGATGATATTTTCTAGTTCCATCCATTTGCCTGAAAACCTCATGTCACTATTTTTTACAGCTGAGTAATTCTCCATTGTGTATATATACTACATTTTCTTTATCCATTCTTCAGGTTGTTTTCAGGCTCTGGTTATTACGAATAATGCTGCTATGAACATAGTCGAGCAAATGTCCTTGTGGTATACTTGAGCATCGCTTGAGTGTATGACCAAGAGTAGTATAGCTCGGTCTTGAGGTAGATTGCTTTCCAATTTTCTGAGAAACTGCCATACTGATTTCCAAAGTGGCTGTACAAGTTTGCATTCCCACCAACAGTGGAGGAGTGTTCCCATTGTTGCACATCCTCTCCAACATAAATTGGCATCAATGATTTGATCTTAGCCATTCTGATAGGTGTAAGATGGTATCTCAGAGTCGTTTTGATTTGCTTTTCCCTGATGACTAAAGATATTGTACAATTCCTTAAATGTCTTTACATCATTTGAGATTCTTCTGTTGAGAATTCGCTGTTTAGCTCTGTAGCCCATTTTTTATTCTGATTGTTTGGTCTTTTACTGTCTAATTCCTTAAGTTCTTTATATATTTTGGAGATTAGCCCTCTGTCAGATGTGGTGAAGATCTTTTCTCATTCTGTAGGCTAGCAATTTGTCTTATTTACTGTGTCCTTTGCCTTACAGAAGCTTCTCAGTTTCAGGAGGTCCCATTTCTTAATTGTTGCTCTCAGTGTCTGTGCTACTGGTGTTATATTTAGAAAGTGGTCTCCTGTGCCAATGCATTCTAGGCTATTTCCTACTTTCTCCTCTTTTAGGTTCAGTGTAGCTGGATTTATGTTGAAGTCTTTTAGCCACTTGGATTTGAGTTTTGTGTATGGTGATAGTTACAGATCTATTTTCAATCTTCTACATGTTGACATCCAGTTATGCCACCACCATTTATTGAAGATGCTTTCTTTTTTCCATTGTACAGTTTTGCTACCCCATTTTTAATTGGAATATTTGGTTTATTGGTACCTAGTTTCTTGAGTTGTTTATATATTTTGGAAATCAGCCCGCTGTCAGATGTGGGAATGGAGAAGATCTTTTCCCACTCTGTAGGCTGCCATTTTGAGAGTGTCCTTTGCCTTAGAGAAGACTTTCATTTTCATGAAGTCCCACTTGTTAATTATCAATCTTTGTGTCTGTGCTATTCGTGTTCTTTTAAGTTATCTCCTGTGCCAGTTCCTTCTCAGCTGTTTCCCATATTCTCTTCTATCAGGTTCAATTGTCTAGATAAGTGTTGAGGTCGCCATCATGTGGCTCAGCTTTACTGGATCTTTGTCAAGCAGCTGTGCTGGCTTTATGACTTCTGCCATTCCATTCAGATAGGGCTATGCCAGAATATAATTCTTTCAAGATCTGTAAAGAATTGTTTTAGGATTTTCATGGGCATTCCGTTGAATCTCTTTCAGTAAGAGGGCCATTATTACTATGTTAATCCTACCAATCCATGAGCATAGGAGATTTTTCCATCTTCTGATATCTTCTCCAATTTCATTTTTTCAAAGATTTGAAATTCTTGTCATACAAGTCTTTCATTTACTTGGTTAGAGTTACCCCAAGACATTTTTTTTGTTTTTTTGTGGGGTTTTTGTGTGTGTGTGTGTTTTGTTTTTCGAGACAGGGTTTCTCTGTGTAGCTTTGCACCTTTCCTGGAACTCACTTGGTAGCCCAGGCTGGCCTCCAACTCACAGAGATCCGCCGGCCTCTGCCTCCTGAGTGCTGGGATTAAAGGTGTGCGCCACCACCGCCCGGCACCCCAAGACATTTTATATTATTTGAGGCTATGGTCAAGGGTATTGATTCTCTGATTTCTTTGTCAACCCATTTATAATTTGTATATAGGAAGTTTACTGATTTTTAATCTTGTATCCACCACTTGACAAAAGTTGTAAGAGTTCCATTGTAGAGTTTTTGGGACTGCTTATATATAAGTTTGCAATTTCATCTGCAAACAGTGATACTTTGACTTATTTTCCAATTTGTATCCCCTTTTTTCCTTTAGTTGTTTTCTTCTCTGGCTAGAACTTCAAGTATTATATTGAATTTTGGAGAAAGTAGACACCTTGTATTGTTCCAGATTTTAGTGGAGTTGCTTTGAGTTTCTGTCCATTTAATCTGATGTTGTTAGCAATCAGCTTGCTGTATATTGCTTTTATTATATTTTCTTATGTCCCATATATGGTTGATCTCTCCAAGGCTTTTATCATGAAGAGGTGTTGGATTTTGTCAATGGCTTTTTCAGCATTTAACAAGATGATCATGTGGGGTTTTTTTCTTTCAGTTTGTTTATATGGTGGATTACATTGACAGATTTTTGTATACTGAACCATCCCTGTGTCTCTGGGATGAAACCTACTTGGTCACGGTGGATGAACTTTTTGATGTGTTCTTGGATTCTGTTTGCCAGTATTTTATTGAGTATTATTACATCAAAGTTCATGAGGGAAACTGGTCTCTAATTCTTTCTTTGCTGAGTCTTTGTGTAGTTTGGGTATCAGTGTGACTGTTGCCTCACAGAAAGAATTTTGTAATGCTACTTCTGTTTCTGTTTCATAGAATAATTTGAAGAGTAAGGTTATTAGCTCTTCCTTGAAAGTCTACCTTAAAACCATTTGGCCCTGGGTTATTTTTTTTTTAAAATTGGGAGGTTTTAATGCTCCTATTTCCTTAAGGGTTATCAGTCTATTTAAATTGTTCATCTGATCTTGATTTAATTTTGGTAAATAGTATCAGGAAATTTGTCCATTTCTTTTAGATTTTCCAATTTTATGGAGTACGGGTTTTTGAATTATGACCTAATGATTGCCTGAATTTTCTCAGTGTCTGTTGTTATGGCCCACTTTTTCTGAATTTGTTGAATTGGATACTGTCTCTACCTTTTAGTTATTTTGAATAAGGGTTTAATCTATTTTTTTTATTTTCTTCAAAAATCAACACTTTGTTTCATTGATTATTTGTATTTTCTCTTTGTTTCTCTTTTATTGATTTCAGCCTTCAGTTTGATTATTTCCTAATGCCTAGTTCTTGTAGGTGTGTTGGCTTCTTTTTGCCCTGCAGCTTTCAGGTGTGCTACCAAGTTCCTAGTGTGACATCTCTTTAAATTCTTCATGAAGGCGCTTAGTGCTATCAGCTTTCCTCTTAGCACTGCTTTCATAGAGTCCCATAAGTTTGGGTATGTTGTGAGTTCCCTGAATTCTAGGAAGTCTTTAACTTCTTTCTTTATTTCTTCCTTGACCTAGCATTAATTCAGTAGAGAGTTATACAGTTCACATGAGTCCATAGGCTTTCTGTTGTTGTTGAAATCCAGTTTCAATACATAATAATCTGATAAGATACAGTGGTTTATTTCATTTTTTGTGTGTGTCTGTTGAGACATGCTTTGTGCCCAAGTATATGGACAATTATGGAGAAGGTCCCAAGAGGTCCTGAGAAGAAGGTATTTTATTTTGTATTTGAGTGAAATGTTCTGTAGATATCTGTTAGGTATATTTGAGTCATATAATCTGTTGTTTCTGTTATTTCTCTGTTTAGTTTCTGTCTGTATGATCTGTCCATTGGTAAGAGTGGGGTATTAAGTCTCCCACTATTATTGTGTGGCCTATGTGTGGTAAATTTTAGTAATGTTTCTTTTACAAATGTGAGTGTCCTTACATTTGGGACATAGATGTTCAGAATTGAGACCTCATCTTAGTAGTTTTGTTTTTCCTTTGATAAATATGAAATGCCCATCTTTATCTCTTTTGATGAATTTTGTTTGGAAGTTTATTTTGTTAGATATTAAGATAGCTACACCAGCTTGCTTCTTAAATCCAATTGATTGGGAAATCTTTTTCCTACCCTTTACTCTGATGTAGTATCTATCTCTGATGCTGAGGTATGTTTCTTGTGTGCAACAGAATGACAGATCCTGTTTTCATATCCATCCTCTTAAACTGTGTCTTTTATTGGCAAATTGATATTGAGGAATATTTTTGACCAATGATTGTTAATTCCTGTTATTTTGATGTTGGTCATGATTGTGTGTGTGTGTGTGTGTGTGTGTGTGTGTGTGTGTGTGTGTTTCTGTGTTTACCTTCTTTGTGTTTGGGTCCTGTGAGATTATCTATCATTTGTGTTTTTGTATGTATAGTTAACCTCCTAGGGTTGGAGTTTTTCTTCTAGTACCTTCTATAGGCCTGGGTTTATGGATAGATATTGTTTAAATTTGACTTTGCCCTGAAATATCTCATTTTCTCCATCTATGGTGACAGTTTTTCTGGGTGGATTAAGAATGTCTGATTTGACCCACATTATAGTATGGTACTATTTCTCCTAACAATTGGGTCACACTATAGATCTGGAATCTTGCTTAATGAACCTCTTCTCTCTGAGTCTGCATATATATCAAGTCATATATTATTCAAATCCAAGCAGTCAACTTTGTGATTGATTCAGAGAAATAAATACCAGTTTCCATAGTATTTCATACTATAATTCTGATTCCACTACATCCCCATCAAAATTTATCAGCTATAGGATATATACTAAACAGTTCCAGACTATGTACCTACCATGGTCTCACTAACTAAAAACCTTCCAGTCTTCTGAATCACTTTTTCCCTAAAAACAAATCCATGTTTTTGTTTTGTTTTGGTTTGGTTTGGTTTTACTTTCCACTAAAGATCTGATGTGTAAGTCTGGTTCCCACACTTTATATGCAGGCTTGATTTTTAATTTTGAAATTGATGGAAATTTGAGAAAATGTGCTCTTTTACATTAACACATTGTGGTGGAGAAAATCCAAAGTTCTTTCACCAGAGTCTTTCGTGATGTTTAAAGAACACTTAGAATTTTGAAACCCCATTAATTTCATTGGACAGTTTTACCTAGTGGTATGACAGACCCTACTGAAGAATTATGTATGCTGTGGGAAAGCAGGAGGTATTGTAGAGTGTGAAGTTATGAAAAGAACCAGGAAAACCTATGCTATTTTCTTTGGATGCAAAGTCTTGTTAATAAAATAATTTAAAAGTAAACTTGAAAGAAAGCTTAATGGAGAGTCAAACAATATGGTAATCAAAGTGTATATCTCAGTAGCTGACAGAAAAGAGAGATGGAAAAGAGGTGGAGAGGAACCAAGTCCTTTGAGTAGTTAGTCATGGAGACCAGCAAGCCACTACATGGCATAAGGAGGAAGGGAACATAGGAAAACAGAGAGAAAAGCCAAAGAGTAAGTGGAAGCATGCTTAGGAAAGAGCTAGAAAGAGAAAAGGGAAAAGTTGGACTTTTCTTTCTTTCTTTCTTTTATTTTTATCTTTTTCTTGTTGTTCTTTCATTCCAATCAAAATTTCCCCTCCCTCCCCTCTTCTCAGTTCCTGATCACATTTCCTCTTCCCCCCAGCCCCATCCACTCCTCCTTGCCTGTTCTCCTCAGATACAGGTGAGCCTCCCATGGATATCAGCCAGCCATGGTATATCAAGTTGCAGTGAGACTAGGGACCTCCTCTTCTATTAATGCTGGATGAGGCAATCCAGTAGGAGGAAAGGGTCCCCTAATCAGGCAACACAGTCAGAGACAACCCCTGTTCTTACTGTAAGAGTCTCACAGAAAGACCAAGTTACACAACTGTAACAAAGTTGCACTTTTCTTAGCAACTAAAAGCTAGCAGGCTCTCCATGAAAAGCTCTGAGACTTGACCAAGAGCAATCTGGGAAGGCCAAAAACACACTGTCCCATTAAGCAGTTGTCCTTCTGTGTTCTCCTTGTCCATATCTGCTGTTCTTATCAGCCATCCAAAATATCAGCAGTCTCAGGAACAATGCCTGATACCCTGATCTTAATTTTGATTGAGGAGCCACTGGTAGTCAAGGTAAGACTACATCTGAGCATTGATCTCAGACTTGCGTGGATGGATCTCCTTACAGAAAAATATGCGTGCTCAGATGTATATAGCTGTTTGAGAAGTGTCAAGCATTAAGTAAGGGCCACCTTTCTGAGTAAGACGATGTAAAATATCTTCATGCTTTAAGCACTGAACAAAGAGGACATTGTTATGAAATGCAGGGTTAGTGATGGGGGCACTGGGTGCAGAAAGCAGCGGCTTTCTAAGACAGGGTCAGAGACCATTGTATTAGACACTCTTAGGAAAGGTTATGGAAAATCAGCTTGGACCACTCCTTAACATATAGAAGTACAAAACACACACACTCTCTCATATTAATATTTGAAAGTTTTTATTCAGTAAAAGCATGAACTTGATCTTAAGAAGTTTCCTGATATTTGTTCTTCCCAAGATAACCACTTAGGGATATGATTAGCAAACCTTTGAAATAGTCATTCTATGAGACATATTAAATCTAACTTTGTAAGAACATTCAGGTCTAAGGAATAGAAGGTAGTATAAAATTTTACAGTAGGGATCAAACAGCATTTAAAAAATATCGCTAACTTTTCATGCTTGTAAATATTATCCTTGAGGTTATTTTGTACCTTATGCCCTCTGTACTTCCTTTTCTTCCCTTTCTCAATAGTCACTTTCCACAAAAACTGTGATGTTTGAATCTAGTAGTAAATGTACAGCTGCTCTCCCACTCTTGTACATATTGATTGGTGCCCTAGATGGACATTGAAGATGAGAGCTCCCCACTGGGAAATGAGATAAAAGGATGTTCTTCTAAGGTATTGGCACCAGGCACATCCTGGTCCTTACACTCTTCTTTGCATGGGAATCAGAGAGGTTGGCTGTAGGCTCTTGCTGTAAACCTCCCCAAATCCTTAAACTGTGTAGAAACAGATCCCACTTCTCTCATGAAAGCTCTGACTCCCTGCAGAGACCCTGCCCTGCTGTCTGTCTCTAGTGCTGAAGACTGAACTCTCCCTGCAGCTCCACGTCCCCACCATGTTATTCCCCTCACTTGTCTGTACACAGCATTAATAACTTTTATGGTAAACACCTTTGTCCTTAGTTACTCACCTCAGTTTTCTCTTAAACCACGACACCACATCCAAAACCTTACAGTTTGCTCCTCTAAAAAGTTTCACCCCAGTTTGTGTCATATATACACACCTGATTATATGTTTCTATATAGAATCTAAAAACACACACGGGAGAAACTATATGATAGTTGTCATTCTGATATCGATGTAATTCTGATAATATGGTTATCTTCAGTTGCATTCAGTCCTGCAATCACAATAACTTACTTTTCTTTATTGTTAAAAAAATCAATTTCTTTACTTGAATTCAAAGAAAGGACAAATTATAAAATTTCTATGAAAATGGATATAGCTGGAAAAGATTGTATTGTGTGAGGTATTCTGTAGAGTTATGTGCTTAAGGTGAAATACTTGTTGAAACCATTGTGGTGGGAAGAGAGATCCTAAGCAGAGGAGTTAGCACCCAGGTTACATGAAAGGGGAAAAGAGAATAATAGACAGGCAGTGTAAAGTGTGGAGACGTATGGGAGGAAAGGACTAAGGAGGAATTGGGAAAAAGAAAACTGTCATCAAGGATGTTGAAAAAAAACCCTAAAATAAACAATTATTTGGTAATATTCATACATATTCTTACTAATATAAAAGTTATAATACAGTTAGCCTATGCTGGGCATTATGCTTGACCCAGAAGCTGTACCTTGCCAAACAAAAATCCCTGAGCCAGGTTTAGGATACTTCTTTTCAAGATGTTAATAAGAGGAACACTGAAGATCCCCCAAAACTGTGGGTGATTATTGTTGTTCTTGTTTGCTGTAGTGTTTTGAATGAGAATGTACCCAGAGGTTCAAGTGTTTGCATACTTGGTCACAGTTGCTCTCACTGTACATATTGGAAAGGTGGGCTTGCTAGAAGAAGTATGTTACTGGGGGCAAGGTTTGAGATTTCAAAGCAGTACATCATTCAACTTTTGTTCTTTATTTCCTACATGTAGTTAGAAAATTGAGCTCTCACCTGCTGCTCCAGCCACCATGCCTTCTCCACACCATTACACATCATGGATTCTAATCTTGAACTCTAAGTCAAAAGAAACCCTTTTATAAATTAGTTGTGGTCATGATGTTTATCACAAGTATTGTATGAAAACTTTTGGTTGATATATTGTTTACCCCCAATAAACTTATCTGGGGGTCAGAGAACAGAACAGCCACTATATTAAACATAGAGGTAAGGCAGTGGTAGCACATGCCTTTAATCCTAGCATTCCGGAAACAGAGATCCATCTGGACCATCTGGATCTCTGTGAGTTCAAAGCCACACTGGAAACAGAGCCAAGCATGGTGACACACACCTTTAATCCCAGGAATTGAAATCTCATGTCTTGCTTGGGAATGACACACACCTTTAATTCCAGGAAGTGATGGCAGGAAGCAGAAAGGTATACAAGGTGTGAGGACCAGAAACTAGGAGCTTTTTAAGCTTTTAGGCTTTTGAGCAGCAGTTCAGCTGAAATCCACTTGGGTGAGAACACAGAGGCTTCTAGTTTGAGGAAACAAGATCAGGTGAGAAGTTGGCAAGGTAAGATTCGATATGGCTTGTTCTATTTCTCTGATCTTTCAGCGTTTACCCCAATATCTAGCTCCAGGTTTGTTTTTATTAATAAGACCTTTTAGGATTCATGCTGCAAAAACGAATACAGTTCCCAACCAGAATTTTACAATGAGATGTTATTTCTATAGACTCTACCCACATTTGTAAAAGAAAGTGGAGAAATCGTCAGTATTGAGACGGGAGAACGGAGACTTCAAGGTAAGTTTTTGCTGTAGTGAAAGGTGTTATATCAGCGGCTGAGGGGCAAAAATAAATTAACATTGTTACCAAACTGCGAAACCTGTAAACTGTAATGATGACGTGAATGTAAGATTTGATCATATGACCAAGAGTGGCACAGATGTTATGGGATTTCCAACAGCTTTTTAAAATTCAGCTTAAGGCCTGCCCCACAGGAAAAAACACATGCCTAATGATGCAAATATGCACAAGAATCGAAGATTTCAGAGTCCACAGGCTTCAAGAGCCAACCATTAATACTTTGTTAAATAGACTCAGAGTCAAACTGTCTTCAAATTTATATCTCTCTACACATAGATTAGTGCAACTTCCAGACCATATCAGAAAAGTTTCTTGGAGCAGTGGATGGTGGCTGAGACAGAAACTCACAAATAGTGAAAGTGCAGAGAAAAGTGGCAGTGCTATACTCAACTACAAATAGGGAATCTATAGTGTATCTCATTTCCAAGGCTCAGAGAACATTACAGAAGAGGTGGCAGAAAGATTGTAACAACAGAGGTTGTTTATTGTTCATTTGTATTTTATTTTTTCCAAACTATCTATTTCATTAGCCCACTTATGGATTGGTTGTTAGATTTCTTGTTGAATAATTGGTTGGTTGTATTTTTAGCTCTTTGTCCATTTTTAGATAACAATTTCTTATTAAATACATAAGTACCACTTGTTCTAAGGACTCAGTTACTCCTTAGTTTGAATCTTTCATCAGCTTCCTCTTACAAACTCTCAAAGCATCTCCTATTGCTCCATAATGTGGAATAATATACTGTGTCACAAGCTCATCCTATCAACCTGTCCTCAATAAGCAAACTTGAAATTAAAGTAAAAAAAAAAAAAAAAAAAAAAAAAAAAGAAGAAGAAGATTTTATGCAATGTGGCCATTTTGGGAAGTGGGACAAATACACCCATAGAACTATCTGAGGCTTGTGCAGTCATGAAATGAAATGAAAGATTACACACACTGGGCAAAAATTTATGCACACTGAAGGGGTCCTTCTCAAGATGTGGTCCTGTCTACCATTTTCCATAACTGACTGCACTTTTAGCATCCAAGCTGCTGCCACTCCTTGTCCCAGCATGAATTCTCCTGAAAAGCCCCCTCTCCCGGGGGGTTCATTGTGTGATAGCTGAAAGTCAGAGGAAAACAAGTGTGTCTTAGGCATATCTTCATCCATGTTGACTGCACCATGTTGTACCCAAAACAAGGAACTTATGAGACAGTTTCATCACTTCAAGCAGGGAGGTTTTTGTTCAGGGATGTATCACTGTGGGAGGATCTTCTAGCGCTTGCTGACAGTAATAAACACCCACATCCTCAGCCTCCACTCTACTGATTTTCAGAGTGAAATCGGTTCCTGACCCACTGACACTGAACCTGTCTGGAACTCCTGAGGCAAGGTTGGACATCAGATAGATCAGGAGCTGAGGAGACTGGCCTGGCCTCTGCAGGTACCAACTCAAGTAAGTGATGCCATCGCTATATAGGAGACTCTTACTAGACCTGCGGGAGATGGAAGCTGACTCTCCAAGAGTGACAGAACTGGAGAGTGCAGGCTGGGTCATCACTATAATCCCACTGGCTCCTGAAATAACAGAAATGAATGGTTATGTACAGACAAAATGATACAATGAAACAATTTTTCCTTCCTATTATTTTCTACTTACTGAATTCTTGAATTTTATTTATATTCTAAAACTGTTTAACACGAAACACTTATGTAGAGAGATCATAGAAACTACCTAGAAATCAGCGGTACCATTTGCATAGGTAGTTGTCAGAGTTGCCACAAGAGCACAAGTTCTCCTCCCTTCCCCCTCTAAACTTCACAAGCACATTCCTGGTGAACAAGACTGGCAATCTCACACATGTACAGAACATGTGTCTGTATCAGTGGGGTCCCTGAAATCCTCATTCCCCCCACAATCTCCTTCTTCATCTGTGTTTCTCTCCTTACCAGAGATCCAGAACACAAGCAGCCCCAGGAACTGAGCAGGGCACCTCATTCTGAGAACTTGGTTTGAAGAGTCCTGAATAATGAGGGCAGAAAGAGGGGCTAGCTTTTGTCCTGGACCTGCAAGGAGAGGTCCTCCCTAAGGAGCAATATGCAAATCACGAGGTTAGTACAGCTGTATGAAAAGAACCAAGGGACAGAAAAGAGCCCTTTTAAGAGTGAAGACACAGGCCGGGCAGTGGTGACACACACGTTTAATCCCAGCACTCAGGAGGCAGAGACAGGTGGATCTTTATGAGTTTGAGGCCAGCCTGGGCTACAGAGTGAGTTCCAGGAAAGGCACCAAAGCTACACAGAGAAAGCCTATCTCAAAAAAAAAAAAAGATGAGACAAAAGATGTCTCCTATGTTTATAGAGAAATGGATATGAGGGGCCAGATGAACTGTACTGTGAAAGTTTGGATCTGTGTGAATGGAGACATACATGGTCTAAATGCCCAGACCATGCCAAGAGAGCACCACAGAACCAAGGCAATCTTTTCAGCCCTCTTTGTATTTGCCAATGTTTTCAGCATAGCATCTTCCTGTCTAAGCCTATCTGATTTTTGTTTGTTTGTTGTAGTTTGGTCAGAACCTGATAAAGAAAACTAAAGAGACAGATAATCTTCATTTCTACATGACAAATGACTCTCTCCGTGCCCCAAAGTATGTTTACAAGTATGTTGAAACATTAAAAAGTGAAAAAGAGGAATGTAGTCATGCAAACACATATATATTCCCAATAGAATTTGTTACTTAGTCGAATCTTGGTTAGATAAACAGAATTTCTAGCATTTAGTTATAGGACTCGAATAAGTGAACAAAACAATCCATGAGCTAATTCAGTTTGAAGATTTAAATATTAATTGTTCCATATTAGAACTTGAAAAATTGGTACAAATTTTTTGAGACTCAAGTCCTGGGGACTTAGCTAAAGAATATGTGTTCAAATCTACATAGTGTTATCTTTTAGAAATCTGTATAATCATAAATTTTGTGTTTATTATATAAAAAGCAATAGTGTATGCCTCTATTGCTGTAGAAAACATGTTTTATTACATGTTGGAAACTTTGGGGCACGGAGAGAGGACACATCACACATGGGTCAGTGAGCTTTTTACTTGATATTTTCAGTCTGTTCTGGAAGGTTTTTTTTTTTCTTTGATAATTTCAAACATGTCTACAATAAAACATGATCATATCTCTCCCCCATTTTCTACCTCCATGTGCTTTTCTAATTCCTTGCTCTCCTAATACTATGTCTTCTCCTTTTGTTTTGTGTTGTTTCTTGATAACCCATTAAGTCTAAGTATTACATTCTATATGGTCATGGGAGTAGACCTATACACTGGATCATGGGAAACCTACCAATGGCCACATTCTAAAAAGTAATGAATCTCCCACCTCCAGCATCATTCAACTGCCAGGAAATTCTCAGAAAGGGATGGAGACTGGCGAGCACTTCCCAAATGCATGGCTAAATTTTGGTTTCCTTGGCCTTGTGCAGGTAAGAACAGCATCTGTGACTGCATGATGCTGGTATTTACTAAATGGTTGTGACGGCAAATTGCTTTCTGAATACTTACATTTATATCCATTGCCCTTGGTTGTTCACAACCTCAGTTAGAGAAGCTTCTTTTTGCAACAGGTAGCAGTCAATACAGAGATATGTAACCATTCAAGGTGCTCACAATAAGAGACTGAGTGCCAGTTTCTAAATGTCATATCTTTATCACCAACACTGCACCACACCCATGCATATCACATAGCCAGGAAACATATTTTAATTGAAAATAGATTCTTATATCATATTATACATTGCAACCATAGTTTCCTCTCCCTCCACTCCTTCTAGCTTCCCCACATTCCCTCTCCCCCAGATCAAATCTTTCTCCATTTCTTCTTCAGAAAAGAGCAGGTCTCTAAAAGACAACAGCCAAACAGTACAAAACAGGATACAGTAAGACAAGGTTAAAGCCCTCATATCAAGGTTGGACAAGGAAACCCAATAGGAAGAAAAGTGTCTCCAGAGCAGGCAAAAGAGGTGGAGATACACCTGTCCCACCATTAGGAGTCCTACAAAAACACTAAGCTGACATCCTTAACATATATGCAGAGGACCTGATGCAGACCCCTGCAGGCCCCAGACCTGAATTTTCAGTCTCTGCTAGCCCATGTGAGCCCTGCTTAGTTGGTTCAGTGGGCCATGTTCTCTTAATGCCCTCCATTCCCTCTGACTCCTACAGTCTCTCCTCCCCCTCTTCCACAGGGCTTCCCAATTTTTAAGGGGCATGTCTGTCTTCATTGGATACCTCCAATTTAGTCTCTATCTCTGCATATCTTAACACAAAAAATACTGCTTTTCATTTAACTCATGACATGTCATGTTTATAATTGGAAAATAAAGAAGTTTACAAAAGAAATAAAACAGTTTTGAATAAGATTTTCCTGTGTAAAATGTTCAATAGTGAAGGTTTATCATTCAACAAAGGAGGAAGCAAAATCTCCATAGTGGTGGAGATTCATAGAGGCTATGGAGGAGCCAATTCTTTGGAGGCAATGAGAGGATTAAGTTGAGCTGCCACCAGATATCAGGACCACTAATTACAATTAATTTTTACATAATCTTTTAAATGGGCATGGGAAGGGAGAGTGTAAGAATGTATTTCAAAGCACATGAAGATGGACCATGAACATACTGAAGAGGATATGACTGTCATTTTGCTCCATCCTTCCCAATACCAGTGAACAAACAAAATACTCAACTGAAATTTCCTCTGAGTGATTTTCTCTCACCTGAAACTATTCTATGAAAAAAATTCACTGAGAGTTTTTCCTGTGGCCATTAATACAGTGTCATTTCATAAACATGTTTATCCATGATGGTACAAAATTCATTGTAATAAAATAAAAGAACAAAAACAGTTGAGAACTGGTTGTAACTTTTCATGTATAAATGTGGTACCACCTGTAAGTAGATGATATCAACTCTAATATAAATACCTATTCCCAATGCTCAGATGAAGCTAAGGAATTATTGTATAAATAAGTACTCAAAAACATGAAGGAAAACCCTTTTTGTCCTCTTAAAACCCTTAAAAGTATAATGATCCTTGACACATAGGAATTCTGAGTTAAAAGGGAAGATTTCAAAACGCAGTTATACATCTCAGTGAGATGAGGGAAACCACATTCTAACAACCTGGTGATCAATGAGAGATGCTCAGTTTTAGGGGCAGGTTGTTCTACCATATTTCATATGTAAATCAACACAAAGAATGAGAAGATCTTTCCAACTGTCAACCTCCTTTTGTCTCTCAAATCCATGGTCACTGGTTAGTAATCTGCTTCCTCAATTTTTGGCCAAGAGTCTCTCATTTGGCAACAGAAGTTTCTTGATTTAAGTATCCTTAGTCCTAAAGTCCTATACTACTCTCTAGACTTTTAACAGAGGACTCTGCATTCATTGAACTTGCTCAGGTAAGAACGACACTACTGACCACAAAATAGTGTTGTACGTGTCTATTGCCACAATATCATTTCCGTATGAGATACACTACCACAAAGACCTTTTAGAAAATGTCTAGACAATGGCTTCAGAAAGGACATAATATTTAAAACTGTAGAAGGAAGAAATAGATTTGTCTTCAAAATACATCCATTTACTGTGAAAAATCAATGTGGTTAAAGTTGAAACTAAGAGATGAAACAGTGACTTGGGTTTCGGTTCCAGGGATCTTGTCAGGGGTGATCCACACTTCCCCATATTGCTCAGATCGTGACCCCATGTACCCATTCAAAAATTAGAAAAACATGGTATTTTCTGATTATCTTTTTAGCTGGTTGTGTTAGATTTTCTTCAGGGCTATAGTACATTGTAAGAAATACTGGGGATTCCATGACAGTGGTGAGGTGTAGCAGAGTTAGGCTCCAGTATGCTGAAACTGAATGTGAAATCTGCACTGACCATGAGAGAATTTCAGAGAAAGACTGTAGAGAAAATGGCATGTAGATCTTTGGAGGCTGATCCAGGTTCTGCTGGCACCAGTGTCAGCTTGTGCCTTGACTAGCCTGAAGAGGATGGCAGTCCTACCCTCTGAAGCTATAGACAGAGAAGAGAGACTGGGTCTATACAACTGCACAACTACAGCTGAAATAAAATATGAAACACAAGCAGACATGACTGTGCTGGAGGTTGCTTCTGCAAACCTATGAAAGAAAAAAGCTTCATTTTCATTCTAATTCCTTGACAGGTTGTTCAATATATAAGGAACTCAAAATCAGTATCACAATGAAATATTACTTCACAGTAACTAATAAGAAGATAATGGAGAAATTATAAATCATTAAATTGTTAGTGGGCATGGAAATGATGTAGGGACCATAAAATCCCAGGGATATGCCTGCCATTTGTCTGACCAGATCCACTCCAAGGTATATTCAGGAGAACTGAAGTTTAAAAGCAGTGTGAAAGTTTGCACCCTACTGTTTACATCAGCATTATTTAATATAGGCAAAGAAGGGATAAAGAAATCCTGTAATAGGCCGGGCGGTGGTGGCGCACGCCTTTAATCCCAGCACTCGGGAGGCAGAGCCAGGCGGATCTCTGTGAGTTCGAGGCCAGCCTGGACTACCAAGTGAGTTCCAGGAAAGGCGCAAAGCTACACAGAGAAACCCTGTCTTGAAAAACCAAAAAAAAAAAAAAAAAAAAAAAAAAAGAAAAGAAAAAGAAATCCTGTAATAGACAATACAATGAATTATAGAAATATCAGTATACATTCATACCTTGCTTAATAGTAAAAATGAATTGTGTCTAATGAATCATGAGACAATTTATTAATTGTGTAAATCACAGATGCAACTTATATAAGCCTAGAATATAAAGCTCTCTACCCACCCAGGCTTTGGTTATATGCCATTGTTCCTAAGCAAGGCACCTGTAGACAAAATGAATATATTGGCTATTGGCCACAGTAATAATACAATGTAGGTAACTGCTGTGGGATGTTCTGTATGGCAAATGTGTTGCTGATTGGTCAATAAATAAAACACTGATTGGCCATTGGCTAGACAGGAAGTGTAGGCGGGACAAGGAGGAGAATAAAGCTGGGAAGTGGAAGGCTGAGTCAGAGAGACACTGCCAGCCGCCACGATGACAAACATATGACAAGCATATGAAGATGCCAGTAAGCCACGAGCCATGTGGCAAGGCATAGATTAATGGAAATGGATTAATTTAAGCTGTAAGAACAGTTAGCAAGAAGCCTGCCACGGCCATACAGTTTGTAAGCAATATAAGTCTCTGTGTTTGCTTGGTTGGGTCTGAGTGGCTGTGGGACTGGCGAGTGACAGAGATTTGTCCTGACTGTGGGCCAGGCAGGAAAACTCCAGCTACAAATGGCATCCAACGTGGTGGCAAGAGTTTCCACCTAAAACCTGAGAAAAGATTCTAAAATGGAGCTAAAAACAGTTCCTAATTGTCTCTCTCAAATGAGCGGCAGCTGCCGGTTTGAGCTGCTTGTGGGTTTCTGGCGTGTGCGCTCGACCTGCAGTATGGTGGGAATGAGGCCTCTGCAAGTGGCACATTAAGCTTCATGGTGGATTTAGCCTTTGCTGGTACAAAACAAAAAAAGAGGTTTCTGGGCTACATGCTGCTTGGATAAAAGCATAGACCCAGGATAGCTCCCAGAGCTGGTGGTAAACTAGCCATGTTGGGAAGCTGAGGTGGGCGGAGCCAGCAGCCACAGCTGCTGCAGTTTAAAGCAATAGATTCACAATAAGACAGATTCAGATGTAATAGTTTACAATGTGTGTAAAATATACCTAGGCTTGAAAGAGACAAAAAAAAAAGGTGATATAAACAAGTTATATAAACAAATACATAGTTTTAAAAAATAAAGTATTTAAAGACAGTAAAATTAATATAAAAATAAGCCACGTGAATATGAATATTACACAGAGAATCTGGATTGTGTTGTCTTTGGAATTTTTAACTGCAGAAAAACATTTGATTGTAAAAGCTGTTGAGTTATGCCAAAATGTATATATTTTAAAGATACCTTGACTTCAAAATTTGGATGTAAGGATATGTTACATCCAAATCCTTGGAAAGGAGACTCTGCTTTTGTTCCCACAGAAAGCCAAAGGCTATGGATTTGTTCCAGATTAAGATACATCAGGTTTGACCAGCCAAGACCCCCTGAAAGGTCTCCGATGACACCATGGCCCAGATGATCCAACATCCAGAACCGTTTGAAGGCAACTGGCTCAGATAATACAGCCTCACGGACTACTCCATGATCCTAAAGTTTTGTTTGTTTCTCCATAAGATACAGCGCCCCCTCCAGCAGGAAGTAGTAAGAGAAGCTACACCCAAATTCCCAAATTATATGTAATTTTACTTTGTTAAGGTTAAAACCTTCCTTTTTGAAAAAAAAAAGGGGGGGGGAGTGCTGTGGGATGTTCTGTATGGCAAATGTGTTGCTGATTAGTCAATAAATAAAACACTGATTGGCCATTGGCTAGGCAGGAAGTGTAGGTGGGACAAGGAGGAGAATAAAGCTGGGAAGTGGAAGGCTGAGTCAGAGAGACACTGCCAGCTGCCACGATGACAAACAGCATATGAAGATGCTGGTAAGCCACAAGCCATGTGGCAAGGCATAGATTAATGGAAATGGATTAATTTAAGCTGTAAGAACAGTTAGCAAGAAGCCTGCCACGGCCATACAGTTTGTAAGCAATATAAGTCTCTGTGTTTGCTTGGTTGGGTCTGAGTGGCTGTGGGACTGGCGGGTGACAGAGATTTGTCCTGACTGTGGGCCAGGCAGGAAAACTCCAGCTACAGGTAACTATAGATTTAAGCATATCTAAACAATCAATTGATACAGAGTATATTACAATATTAAAGGTAAAATATAGTACACCTATAGAGTGTATATGTTGTAAATGGACATTGTAAAAGCTCCTCTGAAAAAAATCAGTGAGTGGCTAGAGGCTGAAGGTGAAGTTTTTTGCCACTATAGTCACTTCAGAGTCAAAGTCATGTGTGATGTGTCACCTGTCCCTGAGTGTACAGTTACAAGAGTAAGTAACTTGCAGTTCTGGGATTCTCCACTGGAAATACACCTCAGTTTATGTCTGGTTCATCATTCATCACTGACTCACCCGCTTCCAAAACCCAATGTGTGTTTTAGACTCAGTGTGTGGACAACTGACTCCCTCATGTGCATTTCATGGTCTCTTTACTACCTTCAGCCAGAGTCTTCAAACTCTTTATTTTCCTTAAGATCTATCCAGGACACTATCTATAGGACACTTGTTTCTATTCTGTCTCCAGTTACTTCCTAATCTTGTCCTTTTCCAACTCCCATTTGAAATTCATATAATAGCCATTTTATTTCAGCATGCTGTGACTGATACTGCTCTAAACATTTACACACTAGGCTTTCACTTTTGAGCAAGTTTAATAAAATTTATCCTGAAATTTACAGTCAGAGGGGGATTGTTGAGAATAAGTTTTAGTGTTAGAGGGAACAGGATAATTGGAGGTAAAAATAAAAATATAAAATAATCATTATTTTATGTTTTTAAATTCCCAAAGTATATAATGAATTAAAATAAAACAAAATTAAAAGAATGAACAACATAGGCAATATAGGGGACATCATTAAATGAACACAAACTTATATTTTGGGCTTTCTAGAAGGAGGAGAGAAAGGACAGCATAGAGAAAACATAGTTAATGAAGTACAATGAAGATCCAGGTCATGGAAGATAAAGGTCTCTCAAATAAACTCAGTGCAAAGCACCTCTCCAAGAGATAAAATTCTAGAAAGAAAATAAAACAGGTTATAAAGGGGGCACTAAGTTACATGTAAGAGGATCCTGCTAGAATGACAGCAATGTCTCAATAAGAATCTAACAAGTAGGAGATGACTGGGTAATACAGCCAAAGTTGTGGCAAGAAACAACAGCAAAAAGTTCCCTGCTCATCAAAAAATACCAATACCAGAAAACTTCAGAAATGAATGAAAAACAAACACTCTCTGGAAAAAAAGAAAGGTAACTTAATCTGTAAACAGCTTTGCAACAAATAAACTAAATTTACACAAATGAAGACGTAAAAAAATTAAAATATTGTAAATCCATAAAAACACCAAACCATAAATGAGTAAGAACAGAGGAAAGAAAATATTCCAAACATCCAGGAAATACTAGCATGAATATGTTCCTACCCATCAGTAATTGTGCATGTAATTTAGAATGAACCATGGAGTCAAAAGAGTAACAACAGCTGGATGAAGATAAAAAGAACCATTTGTTCATCAGTAAAGAGAGACTTCATTAGTAAAACATAGTCTGAACTTAGGGAGTCAATGAACATACTTTACACAAATAGGAAACAAAATAGAGTAGGATATGCAGTATTTACATTAATAAAATGGAATTTAAGTCAAAACATAAAATGTGACAAATGAAGTAATTATATAGTAAAGGAGACAGTTAAAGATTAAGTCTCAGGTTTTTTTTGTCTTCTGTACTGGCTAATTTTGAGTGACACAGGCAGAAAAGGACTCTTGGATCAGAATGGTTTTCACTCAGCTTACCCCATCAATCCTCCTGCTGAGAGGGCACCTGTTCACCATGCCCCTGAGGCAGATGCAATATCATCGTTATTGTCCTGATGAAGCCTGAAATGCATGGCCAGTTAGATGTTAATAACTAAGGCATTCATGCTCTACGGCCCTCAGCTGCAACCAATAATCTGTACTTCCTCAGCACCTCCCTTTGTCTCAGAGATAAGTAACATATTTGGCAACTGGACCACGCCAAGTAAGGGTGTTTTTGTTAGGGTCTGAATCACTGTGGGAGGAGCATGTGAATCTTGAAAGCAGTAATAAACTCCCAAATCCTCAGGCTCCACTCTGCTGATCTTGAGTGTGAATTCTGTGTGTGACCCACTGCCAATGAACCTGTCTGGGACCCCAGAAAATCGGTTGGAAATCTCATAGATGAGGAGCTGTGGAGACTTGCCTGGCTTCTGCAAGTACCATTCCAAAAAGGTTTCTCCATCACTATCTTCGAGGCTCTGACTAGACTTGCAAGAGATGGAGGCTTCATCTCCAAGACTGACAGGCAAGGAGGATGGAGTTTGGGTCATCACAACATCCCCTCTGGAAGCTGAAATAAAGACAGAAAAGAACAAACTTAATGACACACTTCATGAACAAACGTTATGTATCCTTTTTTGATATTCATTTCAACTGAGATGTTTATTTTTACATACAATTGTTTATACACTAAAATTCTCTTTTTGACAAGCTAAGTGAATTTACAGCCATAAGAATAACTTAATTGAAAGCCTAAGCATAACTTAGACCGTCCCATTCCATCTATGTCATATCTTCATTGTAGCCCAGGTTCTCTCCAACCTGAAATCTCGCTCTCACAGACGTAAACCCCACAGGCACCATCCTAGATGATAAAACCCCTCTGTCTTCTCATACATGAACAGAACACATGTGATCAGCAGTGGGACCCAGGGCTCATGCTCCCTACCCATCCTCCTTTCTCACTTCCCTCTGTCCTCACCAGGAATCCTGAACAACTGCAGCACCAACAGCAGGACAGGCAACTTCATTTTGAGGAGTTAACCCAAGGAGACTGGTAAGTCACTGCAAGATGATGACTGAGTTTTTAATCCCAGAGTAGCAAGGGTGTGTCCTCCCTAGAGAGGAATATGCAAAGGAAGGGTTAGCAGCTGCAATATAGATAGAGAGAAGAGTCATGAAGGATTTTTATGCTTTCAAAAACTACATATATATCTTCTATGTCAAGAATGGCAATATTGAAACAGAATGTGGTGCTTGGTGGGAAAATGCTGCAGACTGTCAATCTGAATAACATTAGACACTTAATAAGTGCTGTATTAGAGAAATACTTGAAGGAGTGAAAATGAAGACATGTATGCAATCACTCTCTATGAGTAAAAAAACTATGCTTTTGCTCTTCTTTCATGAATTTTACAGAGAAATGCCTTTTTTAATGAATGTTAAATGTAGAAGTTAGGAGCTGTCTTTCCTGTGGTTTATTTAATTTTCTCTGTGGGAGCACAAAAATAAATAAATGTACTAGGAAGACATATCTTAAGTGTTTATCATGAAAAATGTATAACTGATGGATAATAAATATAATTGTCATAGGGAATATGGATTAATGAAACTCTGGAATGAAGGTATGGATCTCCGATGTTTTTGGCTAATAATATTTCATAGGTGAATTTCAACTCATTTGTTTTCTATGAATTAAATATATATAACTTTTCATTCAGCAACTATATCTGAGTGAAATTATCTTTTTACATTTGTTTATTTATTTGTTATATGTTTGTATGTATGTTTAAAGGAATGTTCATTCCCTGGAACACAGGTAGGGGGCAGGGGACAACATGTGAGAGTCAACATGGTCCTCACCTACCATATTGATGCAGGGAAAATATCAAGTTGTTTTCCTCAGTGGCCGGAGCTTTTGTTAAGACATTTCACCAGTTCACTCAGTGAACTGATTTTAATATCATATTTTGAGAATAGAAAAATTTCTCTGGAGCTTTATAGATGGCTTAGCAGTTAAGAATCCTGGCTGTTCTTCCAGAGGGCCTGAGTTTAGTAACTAACACCTATACCGAGTTGCTCACTATTGCCTATAAGTCTAGCTACAAGGGCCCGACACACCCTTCTGTCATATGTAGTTGTCTACATGCATGTGTATTAATACATAGAAAAAGATATCAGCAAGTATACACTTTTTTAATTTTTAAAAAAGAAAAATCTCTTTCTCACTGATAGAAATCTAATAGTTCTATGCAAACACAAGAGTAAAGGGAATTTTTTATGCCTCATGAATGGAATATGGAGTTCAGGATAGGCTGTTATTACAGTCTGATGAAAGCCCCTGTCCTGCTTGTTTTTATCACCTTGATACAGGCTAGGGGCATCTGTGAAGAAGGAACTTCAGTTGAGAAAATACTTCTATCTTATTGACCTCTAAACAATTCTCTGGGTTATTGTCTTGATTAATGATGGATGTGAGAAGGCCTGGCCCAATGTGAACAGTGCCACCCCTAGACAAATGATCCTGGGTGGTATAAGAAATCAGGCTGAGCAAACTATGGCGAGTAAGTTAGTAAGCAGCACTTTTCCATATCTTCCACTTCAATTCATGCCTCCTGGTTCATGACCTCCTTGATGAGTTCTGTTCTGTTGAGTTTCATTCATGATGGACTGTGATGTGTAACTGTAAACTGACCTTCTTTCCTCCCCAAGTTGCTTTTGGTCAGGGTGTTTATCACAACAAAAAGTCATCTAGGACAGCCCTCCATAGTTATCATATGTCTCCTATATCTAATTAGTAAGAGAGGCTTCTTAAGAAGACAACTCTCTTAGGAGCATAGGAAAGAATGAACAGTTACAGTTTCATATTTCCTCCATATTGAGTCTTAGGAAAACTCTTCCCTCCCAGAGGTTTTCTTTATAAGGAAAATGAAATTCTGTTAGATTCTTGTTAACTTTGAGTGAAAATCTTTTCCCTTATAGGCCTCCGTGTTTTGTAGCCACAACAAAGGATTCCAAGATCACAGTGGACTACAACAAGGTGAATAAAAACTAAATCCACTCTTTAGATGCCTATGGGTTATCTGTGAATGTCCTGTCCCTGTCCCCTGGGTCTTCATTTGGCAAAAGTCACTTGGGATTTTGATGGTGAATCAGAGCTACTCAGTAGAGTGAGTCTGCTGCTTTACCCTCGTCAAATGGGCAAAACATGTTAACTGATGGATACTCAAGCCCATACAGGTCATTTCAAACTGAATAGAACTAGACAATTTTGTCAACTTCACGTGGCTTAGAAGGACAGTTACTGGCCAACAACCATAATAACAGATGAAACAAAGAATAATGTGGAACTGTGTAAAATATTGAATAATTTAATTACAAAATACAAATTAATTGAAACAAAAGGGAGATAGCATATACAATTTTCAGCATAAAAACAAAATGGTCATATTTTCAAACATACATGTTTAATTTATTGTATAAAATACAAATCCATAACATAAAAATATAGTACAAATATAAATATATATTCAAATATAAATTTAATTTATTGTATAAATCATGGGTTTTGTGCTTAGTACTCAGATAAAATGTAAAAATATTATAAAGCAAAGAGATGCAATACTCTGTAATAATTGTTAGTTCTCAGCCATCAATATTGCTAATACTTATTATTAAAAAAGAGTAGCACAGCCGGGCGGTGGTGGCGCACGCCTTTAATCCCAGCACTCGGGAGGCAGAGCCAGGTGGATCTCTGTGAGTTCGAGGCCAGCCTGGGCTACCAAGTGAGTTCCAGGAAAAGGCGCAAAGCTGCACAGAGAAACCCTGTCTCGAAAAACCAAAAAAAAAAAAAAAAAAAAAAGAGTAGCATAGACTACTGTGCATTAACCTAATCCAACCTAGTGTATCCAGGCTTTATCCCAAAAACATTTCCAAAGGTAATTTTTTCATCATGAAAACTAACCAATACAATTAACATAGGTGACAGTTCTTTCATATTAGTAAATATTAAACTATAGACAGAATAATCATTAAAATGCAATGAAAAGTTTTATTTATATATATATATATATATATATGAATGGACACAATAATTCCTAACATTACAAAGAACCCTTCTAAATAACTCAGTGAATCTAAACTAAAATTAAAACAAATTGTGACAAAAATAATATGTTGCACTTATACAATGTGCTGCACTTCTCTCTCTCGGGACAAGCAACACACTTGAAAGCTGGAACACACCAAGAAAGAAAGTTTTTGTTAGTGTCTGTGTCACTGTCACTGTGGGTGCAAAATGGGAAGCTTGCTTGCAGTAATAAACTCAAACATCCTCAGCCTCCACTCTGCCAATTTTCCATGTAAAATATGCCTCTGATTCACTGTCACTGAACCTGTTGGGAACCACAGATTCCCAGACAGAAGCCTCATAGATAAGGGTCTATGGTGACTGCTCTGGCTTCTGCTGGTATTAGTTCAAATTTTTGTCACCATCACTACCTAGAAGGCTCTGAGTAGACCTACAGGAGATGGAGGCTGTCCATTCATGGGTGACCAAGAGGGAGACTAGAGCCTGATTCAGCACAACATCAATAATGGAAGCTTAAATAATAAGAGGGAAGCACAAAATCATGTGCAAAATGCATGAGCAGAATTTAAGATTATCTTCATATTATACATTTCAAGTGAGATCTTTACAGGTTGTGGATAAAAGTTTTGTCAGTATAACAAACACTTTAAAAAATATTAGTACATCATTCTAAAGGGATTCTCAAGGTAATGTAGACCAGACCATTCAATTACATGTGTGTCAAATCTTCTGAGTATCACAGATACTGTCCCATTTAACATACTAATTTTTACAGATCTAAGCCTTACATGTTCATCTTAGAAGACAGGACCTGACATTTCATATGCCCACAGTAAAGACTTGGACTGTAGCTACCTGAAAGTTTACCCTCTTTCCATTTTTCTTCTGTATCCTCTTTCTCTTCTTACCAGGAACCATAGCATTAGCTGCCTCAGGAACTGAAGAGGGTACCTCATTGTGAGAAGATGATCTTAGGAGACTGAACAGTCAAGGCAAGATTACTAATTTACTTTTATCTTAGACCAGCAAGGGAAGGTCTTCCCTGTGAAGCAATATGCAAATATAGTGGTGAATTCAGCAGTTTAGAAAGGAACAATTATTCAGGATTCTTATGTTTGAAAAGTCAAATAGAGCCTTCAGATCTACCTGACTCTATTTCCCCAGAACCAATTCTCAGAGTCATACCTACCTCTGCAAAAGAACACCAGCAGAAGCTTCCCATCCCACCTGTACACATCTCCTGTGGATCCCACAGATCATCTCCCACTGCCCTTCCCTTCTGGCCTCATCTCTGTGTCCTAGGCCCCAAACCCCTGCTCAACCACAAGCAAGCCTGCCTGAAGACCAGGCAGGCTTCATGAAGACCTTCTTCACTCTATATTACCTCAAACACAATTCTCAGGGTTACCCCTACCTATGTAAAAGAACACTAGGGGCAGCTTCCCCTCACTTCTGCCCATGCCATCTGCATATCTCTCGCTGATCTCCTCTTCTCCCATCCTCCAAAACCAGCAACTATCCCCTCTGCTTTCCTCTTCACCTTGAACACACAAGAATAGCAGGCAAGTAAAGTAGGCAAGAGTCAACCAACACACTGTCTGAAATTCCAGAATGAAAACAGAAACCAAGGAGTAAAACTCTCACCCAAACAACACAAACCCCCAAATCAGAACCTAAACCTATAATCACCCAAAACCCAGATGCCTAAATTGGAGCAACAGAACACAATCAATAACAGCCAGGACACTATGTCACCACCAGAGACCATCTATCCTACCATAGCAGGCTCTTAATATCCAACATACCTGACACACAAGAAAAACACCTTAAAACCAACTATATAAAGATGAGAGAGGTATATAAAGAGGAAATGATAAATCACTCAGGGAAATCCAGGAAAACAAACAAACAATTGAAAGAAATGAATAAATACCTTCAGGACAGCCAAGAAAAAGATAAACAACAATTGAAGGAAACAAATAAAGCTGTACAAGACATAAAAATGGAAATAGTCGCAATAAAGAAAACACAAACTGAGTAAATCCTGTAAATAAAACATCTAGGAATGAAAACAAACTACAGAGACAACCTTCACCAAAAGAATATAAGATATGGAAGAGATAAGGTCAGGAATGGAAGACATAATAAAAGAAATGGATATATGGGTAGAAGAAAATATTAAATCTAAAAAGTTCCTGACACAACTCATCCAGGGAATCTGGGGCATATGAATAATAGGAATAGAAGAAGGAGAAGGATCCCAGCTAAAATGCTCAGAAAATATTTTGAACAAAATCATAGAAGAAAATTTTTTAACCTAAAGTAGAACATACCTATAAAGATACAAGAAGCATACACAACACCAAATTGATGGTACCAGAAAAGAAAGCCCCACACTGCATAATAATCAAAATACTACAAGAATATTAAGATGCAAAGGAAAAAGACCAAGTAACATATAAAGGCCAACCTGTTAGAATTACACCTGACTTCTCCATGGAGACACTAAAAGCCAAAAGGGCCCAGACAGACATCCTGCATAATGTAAGAGACCACAAATGCCAGCACAGATTGCCATAACCAGCAAAACTTTAAACAAGTATTCCATGATAAAGTCATATTTAAACAATATCTATCTAAAAATCCAGCCCTACAGAAGATGCTAGAAGGGAATATCCAAACCAAGGAGGTTAACTACCCCTGTGAAAACACAGAAAAAAGCAAAGAAGGGAATTACAGACACACATACACACACACACACACACACACACACACACACACACACACACACACACTCACACACCACCACCACCACCACCACCAACAACAACAACAACAACATAACAGGAATTAACAATCAATAATCATTGATAGCTCTCAATAACAATGGACTTAATTCCAAATCGGAATCTCATTTAAGAATGTTGCACTGTGTTAATATAAGCTGCATAGCTGGCATTTGCGTTATTTACATAACATAAGGTTTAATATTTAGTCCTTTCATTTTCATCTGTGTTCCAATATTTTATAGCTTCCTTACTGATTTCTTCTTCAGGTCCATTTACTAATAAGTGTGTGTGGGGGGGGGGTGTATTTCTGTTATTTTTTTATTTTACAATTTAATTTAATTTTACATATCAGCCACAGATTCCCCTGTCCTCCCTCCCCTTATCTCAGCCCCCATTCCCATCTCCTCCAGGGCAAGGACTCCCCTGGGGATTCAGCTCAGCCTGGTAGATTCAGTCTAGGCAGGTCAGACCTCTCCTCCCTTCACCCAGGCTGAGCAAAGTGTCCCTACATAGGCCCCAGGTTCCAAACAGCCAGCTCATGCACTAAGGAGAGGTCCCAGTCCCACTGCCTAGGTGCCTTCCAAACATTTCAAGTTAATCAACTGTCTCACTTATCCAGAGGGCCTGATCCAGTTGGGAGCTTCTCAGCTATTTGTTCATACATAGTTCATGTCTTTCCACTAGTTTGGCTATTTGTCCCTGTGCTTTTTTCAATCATGGTCTCAACAATTCTCGCTCATACAATCCCTCCTCTTTCTCGCTGATCGTGTGGCAATGGTTGAGAGAAATCCCAAACTGACCTACTCTGGTGATCGGATGGCCAAATATCCTAACTGTCGTGCTAGAACTCTCATCCAATAACTGATGGAAGCAGATGTAGAGATCCACGGCCAGGCCCCAGGTGGAGCTCCGAGAGTATTTCTGTTATTTTTACTAGTTTTTCAGGTGTCTTTCTGATTTCCTTTGTAATTCCATCCCAATTTTTATCATTGATAAAAAGAAGATTTGAGTAGCTCAGGTCATAAAATACTTTCTGCACAACATGAACACATGAATTTGATCCCTATAACACATCTAAAAACATTCCAAGGACAGTTGCAAATGATCATAATACCAGCCTGTAGCATGGAATAAACAGGAAGAGACAGACAGGGGACTTACTGGCTACCCCATCTAACTTACTCAGCAATCTTCATGCAAGTGTAAGCCCCTTTCTCAAAAACAATACAAATTGAAAATAATGTAAAATACATCAGTGGATCAACCCAAAATGTTGAACTGGACCTCCAAATTTGCAGGTACACCCACATGTGTACACACACATATTCACTAGTTGTACCCTACATGTGCATATGAAATGAATATGATTTGTATTTTATAACTTTTAAAGTTGTTTGAGATTCTTTTGTGACTGATATATACTATATCTTAGAGAATAGCCCATGTGCTCTTGGGAAAAATGTGCACCCAGCTCTTGCAGGCAGAGTGTTTGATGGAAGTCTGTTAGGTCTAAATGGTCTAAAGTGTTAAAGAAATAATGATGTCACACTTTCCCTTACTGTTCTATTTCGTGCACTTCTAAGTAAAATGCAGAAATTCTCTACTATTATTGTATCGCTGTATATGTCTCTGCTTGGTTATCCCATTGGTTCTTTCCCATACTTTAGAGTTCTGACATTTGGTTAATAGATCCTCACAGCTCTTCTATTTTCCTGGTTACTAACTTTATGTTTGGAGTAGTTAAATCTTGCTGAGTCAAATCATTTAAAAGACATTGATTTCTTCTGCATTCTCTATCTCCTTTCTCTTTAACAGGGTCTCAGTATCCCAGTTGAGCTACAATTGGCACTTCTCCAAAGGCCTCCATCCTGCTCCTTCCAGGACCTGTGGTATTTTATAATCTTCCCACTGGACTGCTCTTTGGATACCTGCCCCAAGAGACTGGTTCTCCTTCAAATGAGCATCATGTCATGTCATTTGTGGTCTAGCTGCCTTGTTGTCTCAACCATTGTCATGATGTTTGCTGTTCTCCCACTGTGATTCAGGTCACGATTTCTGCTGCTTCCTGGAATTCTGAATGAATTATTCCTGAGTTTGCTGTAGGTCTTGCCAGCATGTTGTGTTTGAACAGGAAATGATTTCACTTCTGATGGGCACTGCAGTTTTCTCTCTGTTGCAGAATGTAAAGTCAACAAAAGGAACTCACACTCTCCCTCCAGGTGAAACCAGGGTCCTAGCCACAGAGCATTTCCCTCTCCCTTCAGTTTTTAAAATGTTTAAAATGCCTACACTTGTTCCATGTGATACCTTAATCTTAGCCACATATGCCTATGGTATTAAAAATATAAATAGTGTAGGTGAGGAACTAAATATTTAATTTTAACTTCTATTTTTCTACTATGAAACTCTTAGAATTTACCATATTATAGCATTTTATACAATGATTAGCCTTATCACTATGCCAACCAAGGTGTTGAATATGAGGCTGGGGCCTGTCTAACAGCTACTACTACACCAAGCTAAGGAGTGACCTGTATCTGTTACAGACACAGCAGCTACATCATTGGAAACTGTGCTTCCATGACTTTTCACTGAAGATATGTGTATATTATAATACATATATGATTGAAAGAATATTAATAACAAAATGTCATCAAATTGACATGTCTGCATTCTAGATGTTGAAACAAGGCATGGAGACAAATTCCTGAAATTAAGCTTTGTCTTCACAAACAGACTGACTGATTAGAATGACAGTGATGTGGAGAGGCTAGAATGTTGTTAGGACAATATTTAGTCCCCAGGAACAGACTTCCAATAAATTACTTCCTCAAAATGGGCTACGTTTTCCCTCATTCCACATCCTCTCAATGATTTTTTTATTTTTTATTTTAAATCCTTCAATGTATGTGTTATGTCAGAGCCTCCCACACCAATTATTAATAAACTCTAATCCTGCAAGCTCTACATAGATGTGCACTGTAGTAATTCCCTGTGAATGTCTCAATCCCATCAATTTAGGCTTTCATTGACTGGTACAGAACTTGTCTGCTGGATCTGGGTTCTGAGGACCTCTAAGAACAGGGCAGACTACAGTCCAATGCTGGAGACACCCTTGCTTCAGGTGCAGTGTACTCTTATACAAGAATGAAACAAAAAAAACAATGATCCAAGGATAATTGTTTGAGTTCAGAAAAAAAACATGATCAGAAAATCAGCCCTTTCCCAGAACTTTCTCAGGACAGACCAATTTAAACACTTTTGCTGAACATGTACTATAGATTATATATGAGAAAGCATAAAAGCAAGGCAGAAGGCCATATACAGATTAAGGATGCACTGACTAGATTGGGTTCTATAGCAATGCTCTGACCTCTAAAAAGAATAAACATGTATTATAAATTGAATATAAGTATTTGTGCTGGAATCACAAAATCACATCCAAGTGCAATCCAGGGGAAAAAATTCACCTGAGATGAAAAATTTAAAAGTCTGCTTTTTGTTTCCCATGGAGCCTCTCAGTTCCCCAAAGTATTGTCCACAATGCATTGTTCTTTTGACCATATTCTGACATTAATGTGAATTTCAAGGTTAACCTTCATATAGATCCAATAATAGGATCACTAAAGCACATGGTAGTTCCATTTTTAATGTTTTAAAAATTCTTATGGGGAATTGCCTAGTGGTCATATTGACTTATATTACAATGAATGCTTTACCTCTCACAATAGAGAGATATTTCATTATGATTCTTATTGGCATATACTTCAAGATTAGTAGCATTGAATATTTTTGCAACATAGCTATTAGTCATTTGTATGTTTTAAGAAATGTATTTCTATTGCACAGTTTTGAATTTATTTGTTGTTGTGATTGAGTTTTGATTAAGGATATTGATCTATAATGTATCCTTTTGTCCTTTTATTTTGTATAGTTGTCTGGGTTTTCAATCAAGGTTATGTAAGCAGTGTAGAATGTACTTGGGAGTGTTCTCTGTCTTTGATGCTATATAATAAAATGAGGCATATTTGTATTGATTTCCAAATTTGTAGTAGAATTCAGAAATTTGAGTGAGTAGGAAAGCTAAAAAAAATTCACCAACTTGTTTGTTTTTAGTATTTCCTTTATCTCTGCAAATATTCACTTTAAAATTTAGTAACACCCAAGAGGCAAAACAACATAATCAACTCTGTTGTGATTACCTCTACTACAAAAACAGAAGGAGTCATACAGGAGGCCACACGCTCTAATCTACATCTCTCATCTTCCCTCTGCACAGTGATATAGGATAATTACTCTCTCTGAAACTTTTATCACAAAAGAAGTTGTTGGGACAAGGTGATTTACTTGGGTCCAGTCTGTGTTCAGTGTCATATTATAAAAAGGGACCACATGTCCACTGTTTTCTCCTTTCCTTCCTTTTCAAAAACTACTTCACATTGTTCTCTGATGCGAAGTAATACCCATTATTCATTTGTCACACTCTTGGCAACATTTTTGAGTAGCACAGGACTCTTGAATGATTCTATTTCTCCCAGAGGTTGGATGAAAAATAATTCCAAGAACACATTAAAATCATACACCATGAACAAGTGGGTTTCATCGCAGAGCCTATTAGTTTTCTACTGAGAGGTAGAAAGGGCTTGGATACTGATGGAAGGGTAGGAGGGGAGGAACTGGAAGAAGAGAGAGGAAAAGCCATAATCGGGTTATATCATATGAAAAAAATATATTTTCAATAAAAGGAGAAAGAAGAAAAATATATATTCTAAATTAAATAAATATAAATAACTGTTGTCTCAAGACATCTTTTTTCTATTATGAGCATCATAGTTATTCTGATGGCTACCACAAATCTTTCAAAATAGCTAAAGAATTAAAACAGTGAATATTAACTAAGATGGAAACATTGGAAAAGAAAAAGCTCCTTCTGTGAGCCTTTTGTTGTTATGGTAAGAGGCCACAGAGAGTGCATACAGTAAACAGAGATGAACTAATGTCAGCACTAAACCTCTGACACCATAAAGAAATTTTGATATTTTATTGAAAATGTTTTTATAACAAAGTTTTTTTGAAGGACGTGTGAGACAGGGATGTAGAGGAAAAGAACAAAGTTAATGCTATTTTAATGTTTCTTTCTTCTCTTCCTCCTCATAGCCTCTGCCTTTTCCTCCCTGTCTTCCTCTCCCATTATGTATCAAATCTAGTCAAATGTATTTCACAAGACCAAAGTCATTTTAACAATGTATTGATATAGTTCATCCTTCTGACAATTAAAAGGAAAAACTATACAATTATCACTATAGTGTCTTGAAAATCATTTTTATTGAAGTCAATCACTATTTATGATAAACTTCTAAGAAAACAAGGCATACTCACAAAAATACCTTACTGTCATATATTGTCTATAAAGGTCAGGCAAATATTATAGTCATAATGAGGGAAAGAACATTGAGCATTTTTATCTCAGATTACAGAAAAGATCAAAATGTCACTGTCACCACTTGTATCTAAAATAATAGCACAGATACAACAATTCTATTAATAAATGAGCAATGAAGGACATGAGACAAAATATTTGCTGATAAGATTAGTATATAATTCATAAATATGGAATCTCAAAAAAAATATTTAGAAGTAAGTACAATAAAATCTATACATACACAAAGGGTAGTGGAATAGCTCCTGTATGTTAACAAGCATACAAGTTAATACAGACTTTATCTGTGTCATAACATGAACCACTTTTTAAAAAATATTTTTACATGCCTGAATGTTTTGCTTTCATGTTTATAAGAATGTTGTGTGCCTGTCTGGTGCTCCTAGAGGCCAGAAGAGGGTGTTCTGTCCCCTGGAACTGAAGTTAAAGATAGCTATGTGTCACCATATGAGTGCTGAGAATCAAACCCAGGTCCTCTTCAAGAGCATCAGGTGCGCTTAACCACTGGTCATTCTCTCCAGCTCCATGAACCACTTTTAAATGTATCTTATCTCCAATTTGCACATGAACTCGATGTAATGAAACTAATACTCCTGAAGGAGTTTCTAAAGTTGATTAACTCAGTCCACAATTTATGTAGAAAATACAAAGACAGCAAAACTAAGAAACTGTGAAGCCCAGAAATGTGGTATTCTATCTTGTGACTTGTTCTCTTTTGTTCAAAATCGTAGTAATTAAGTCTGTGGGTACTCTACATGCACAGATAGACACATATATGAATGAGACATCATTAAATCACAGGAAATAGATCTTACACACCCACAACTAAAAAAAAAAAAAAAAAAAAAAAAAAACAGAATTGAAGATAGATCACCATTATTGGACCGGTGTTTTGTTTTGTTTCTAAAACTGTGATATGGGATATAAATTCTTCAATAATACCACTTTTGGAGGCATGTTCAAAACAGCCCTTTACTCTCCATAATTTCATGTCAATTAATCTACATTGCACTACACACAATATGATTGAAGGTCAGAGGAGGTGGTTCTATTTTGTTTCATACAGGATGTGAATGGGCATAGGAACCAGAAGAATCCTATGTGAATTGACACAGGCAGCTGAGAGTATCAACACTTAGGACTGAAATTTTAAGGCACAACAGAAGATCATGGTTAGGTAACTTCTCCTTTCTCTGACACATGTGCTCTAGCTTTTGTGAGAAAAACAGAAATTCTTTTTTACTGTTAGCTTCTCTCAATAATATTTTCCGGCCACTTAAATGCTGGTGCTTAGAAGCAAATTCATTGAATCTAAATGATGAGTGGTTGAAATGTTCACAGAAGCTTCTACTCTTCTGTAGAAGAGTTCCAGATGGTAATACAACTCAGAATGCTCAAAGGAAATGGCTCTGTCCTCACTAAGGCAGAAAAGGTATTGGTACTCTGTATGTTTGGAAAGGAAGGGGAAGGAAGATAAAGTACAGAGAGACTGTTTAGCCTCCTCTGGAAAGCAAATGTCTCTCAGTGAGATTTTGTAAAACCCTGTGACATCTCAGAAACAGTTTCAGTGAGTGAGTCATGAGGAGCAGCTGAGGCAGCACAGCCTCTCACTTCTGCTTCCATGGAGGTTTATGTTAGGACTTGTATCACTGTGGGAGGGGTACTATAACCTTGTTGACAGAAATAAGTTGCAATGTCTTCAGACTGCAGGCTGCCAATGATGAGGGAATAATCTGTCCCAGATCCACTGCCACTGAACCTCGATGGGATCCCATCTTCCAGGTTGGATGCACCATAGATCAGGGGCTTAGGAGATTTTCCTGGTTTCTGCTGGTACCAGTTTAAATTATTGTAAATGCCCTGACTGGCCCGGCAAGTGATGGTGACTCTGTCTCCCAGAGATGCAGACAAGGAGGATGGAGACTGGGTCATCTGGATGTCACATCTGGCACCTAGGAATAGAGACATAATAAATGCATAGTTAAGCATGATATAAATGGACCTCTCCCAAATGCCAGTCAACACTAATTACAGTGTAACAGTGAAATTCCCATTTTAGTCCTTTTTACCTGGAAGCCAGAGCAGCAGGAGCCCAAGGAGCTGAGCAGGGGCCCTCATGTCCATTCTGAGTCCTGACTGCAGTGACAACTGCACAGGGTGTGACTGGTATATGAAGAAGTCCTCAAGGCTGTGCATTGAGTGCATGCAAATCACTGGGAACCAGTTAGGATGGGCACAGCTGTAAGACTTGTTCATCTCAGTAACTGAACAAAAGTCCTGTGTTGCCAGATGCCTGAGGCAGACCACACATATGCCTACAGAGAATGCATTTCTTTTTTAAGTTCTAAATTTTGGAGGTTTCTTTGAAAATTTCGTCTATACATGATCATTTTTTAATAATATAATTCTAATATATGTTAATGCTAACATAGACAAATATCTGACTGTCAATAAATATACAACAGAGGAGGGACTATTAAATCTTTAACTTATTCAAATAATTCCTATTGGTTAAAAAAATGCTGTGTCCTCCTTGGGAACTGTTTGTTTGCTTGGAGTAGTCATTTCTACAAATTAAAAGAAAAGTTTATTAGAACCATTTAGATTTTATTGTTCTCTCATACATTACATTGCAACCACAATTTTCCTCCCCACGCTATCCCCTCAATCTACTCCTCCCACCTCAGAAAAGAGCAGCCCTCCCACGGTCATCAACCAAACACAGTATAATATGCTACAATAAGACCAGGCACGTACCATCACATCAAGGCTGGAGGAGGCACCCAAGCAGAAGGAAAAGTACCACAGGCAGCCAAAAGGGTCAGAAGCAGCCCTTCTTCCCACTGTTAGGAATCCTGCAGGAACACCAAGCTACCAGTCATCACATATATGTGGGGGATTTATGTAAGACTCATACAGGCTCCCTGATCTCTCTGTGCCTTCTTGAATCCTGGTCAGTTGATTCTGTGGGCCATGTTCTCATGGTGTCCCTGAATTCTCTGGTTCCTCTCATATTTCCTCTCCCTCTTCCTCAGGACTAACAGAGCTGGGCCTAATGTTTGGCTTTGGGACTCTGCATCTGCTTCATTATTTGATGACTGAAGTCTCTGGTCTCCTGATGACCTGTGAACTGCAATAATGGCACAGATGTTGTAAATGAGCATAAGATGCTAAGTAGGAGATTCTCCCTAATAGTTCACTTAGAGGAGAATCAGCCTTCTTGCGAATATACTAACAGGAGATGGTTCAGACCAGCCCATCTCTCTCTCTTTCTGGATGTGTACCTAGACATGTATGAATAAATCATCAGTGTAAAATAAGGTTGTTTTGTTTTTTTTGAGTGGTTTTTTTTTTTTTTTTGGTTTTTGGTTTTTGGATACAGAGTTTCTCTGTGTAGTTTTGGTGCCTGGATCTCACTCTGTAGATCAGGCTGGCCTTGAACTCACAGAGATCTGCCTAGCTCTGCCTCCTGAGTTCTGGGATTAAACGCATGCACCACCACCACCCAGCAAATAAGGGTTTTCTAAGAGTAATAATTTATTTCACTTATTTGATACAGGTATATGTGCAACTTGACACAAGTGGAGGGTCTCAGGATGGAGGAAAGAACTAGAGATACACTGGATACAGTGCCTCACAGAGGGCAAGGTATGGGAGGAAGCAAGAGATAGCAGCTCCAGTGAACATCCCAGCTTGTCTCTGAATCCTCAGCAATGAAGAGCTCCCTGGTGTGTCCACAAGTGAAAGGTAATGTGTCCCTTTCATAAAGCTTAAGCTCAATGGGAAGATATGTGGTGATGTCACTATGGTGGATCACTAATCATGATGTATACTTTGTCATAATTAGTAATAATATGTTATACAAACAATAAAACAATTATTTAAAATAACAATTTAATAATTGTTTTATACAATGGGCATAATAATTTTTTCACAATTGCTATCCTCCCTAAGTGAAACACACTGGAGCTGAGACCTTGTTCTGGCCTGGTATCATTTTCTGGCCTTCTTTGCATTTGGACCTTGAAGAACAGTGAGAACCAAACTGTGGAGAGCAGGCTCTGCAACACTGGGTATACCTCTAAGGTGCTGGTTCCCATCAAAATATGTAAGCTATAGGCGCGGTACTAAACAATGCCAGACTATGTGTATACCATGTTGTCACCTACTAAAAGTTTCTGAGAAATTATCGTGATGGGGAAGGGAAAGGAAGATGCAAAGTCTGGGAGAGAGTGCACAGGTGACATGAAAGGGGAAAAGAAATAATAGTCAGGCAGTATGAAGTGTGTAGATGCATGGGAGGATGGGGCTATTGAGGGAGATAGGGAAGGGAAAGTTATCATTAACTAATTTTTTTAAAAAGCCATAAAGTGGCTGGGCAGTGACAGCAAACTTCTTTAATCCCAGCTCTTGGGAATCAGAACCATGGGGATCTCTGTGAGTTCGAGGACAACCTGGTCTACAGAGTGAGGTCCAGGACAGGCACCAAAACTACACAGAGAAACCCTGTCTCAAAACAAGCAAACAAACAAACAAATAAAAAACAAAAAAGCCATAAAATAATATATTATTTAATAATTTTCATACGTATCCTTACTAATATAAAAAGTTTAAGTAGAGTTAGCCTACACTGGGCATAATGCTCATCCCAGAAGCTGTAGATTGCCAAATAAAAATCCTTGAGCCAGGGTTGGGATAGTTCTCTTCAAGACATTGGTCAGAGATATACTGAAGAGCCCCAAAAGAGTGAGGGTGATTTTCATTGTTCTTAGTTGCTGCAGTGGTTTGAATGAGAATGTAACCCCAGGAGTTCAAGTGTTTGAACACTTGGTCCCCATTTGCTCTCACTGTACACATTTGTCACTGTATTTACATAGGTAGAGAGGATTTGAACAGACACAAAGTCAGCTTTTCTCTCTTCATGCTCAGCTGATCTGAAGGCCCTTGCCCCTCTTCATGTGGCTGCTTCTTACATAATAAAAGAATGTAAGTATTGGCAAGTGGTTTCTAAGGAATAACCATGGCCTTTCTTGTCTACCAGTCTCAAGTTTAACCTACTCCCTGGATGTTTCAGTCTGCTCCTCCTACACAAACTTGGGCATCCTGCTGTACTGTTACCCAAACTAAAAACACATGAAGCAGTTGAGCCATCTAAGGCAAGAATTTTGTTTGAGTTTGTATCACAGTGGTAGAAATAGACATAGCATGCATCCTATTATAAATTTCCAAGTAACTCAGGCTCCATTCAGCTGATTTGCAGTATGAACTTGGTCATTGACTCGCTGTCACCGGATTGGTCTCTGATGCCAAGAAACTGGTTGGAAACTCTATAGCTGAAGAACTGGGGAGACTGAACTGGTTCACCCTGAACCAGTCTAAACTGTGTTTACATTAATCTGTATGAAATCCTGACTGTATCTGCAGATATGGATACAGCTTCTCCAGGGCCAACTGACAGAGTGAGCACAGTCTGGGTTATCATGATGTTAACCCTGGATATTAAAAGTACAATAAGAGAAAAATGTTATTTAATATATAGACATAGAAAATATTCAGAAATTATTTGCTCTTATTCATTATGTCCTACGGATTATGTTCAATGCTTTAGTTTATATTCTAAAAAGTAGTTCATTCAAAAAGATGAAAATACAGAGATTTACAAATCATAAAGCATGCTCCAGAATTAACATGTACCATAGCCTTCTATCCGTGGCAGATCTATGACCAGAACACAGATTCTTGTTCATTCTGTCTTCTCTCTCAGTCACATATCTAAACCCACAGAACCATACTGGAACACTAGCTGCCATCTCTCACACTGACAGATCATGGGTGAGCAGTGGTGGAGTCTCACAGCCCATTTTATGCTAAGCATCTGTCTTAGTTAGTGTTTCTATTGCTGCAAAAAACAATGACCAAAAAACAAGTTTAAGGAGTAAAGGGTTTATTTGGCTTATACTTCAACATTGTTGTTCATCACTGAAGGAAGTCAGGACAGGACCTCAAACAGGGTGGGATCCTGGAGGCAGGAGCTGATGGAGGTCATGGAAGGAAGTTGCTTACTGGCATGCTATTCCTGGCTTGCTCATCCTGCTTTCTTATAGAACCCAGGACCACCAACCCAAATATGGCACCACTCACTTTGGGCTGGGCACTCTCCCATTGGTCACTAATTGAGAAAATGTTTTATAGCTGGATCGCATGTAGGCGTTTTCTCAACTAAGGCTCCTTTCTCTCTGATGACTTTAGCTTGTGTCAAGTTGACACACAAAACTAGTCAGTACAGCATCAATCTTGGCACACATTAGCCATCTATCCATGGCCCCAGTCCCTGAAAGATTAGTTTCCAGTAACTTGAACACTTTTGCCAAGCTTGAAGATCTGAGTTTGATACCTGAAACCAAGTGAAAGGAGAGAACTGCCTCGGCTCGAACAAGGAGTCCTTTGATATCCATGTATGTGCTGTGACATGTGCACCCTTCAAACACACAATAAGTTAATATAATTTTTAAGTGAATGCCTATGAGCTGGAGAGATGGCTCAGTGGTTAAAAGTGCTTGACGCTTTTCCAGAACACACCTGGTTTTGTTTTGCAGAGCCCACATTTGGTGGCTCACACCTACCAGTAACAATAGCTACAATGGATTCAGTGCCCTCTTCTGGCATCTGTGGGTACTGTCACACCTGTGTTCTTACCCACAGAGAGACATATGCTCAAATTCTAAAAGATAATAAATATTTAAATTTAATTCATTTTTAAAAGATTGTCCTTTCTCCAACAGTGAGGTCTTAGGGTCTCAATTTAAACAAAAATCATGTGACAGAATACTTCTAGCCTGTCTAATCTACTCCATTAGTCTATGTGTATGTTTTATGTCAGTACAATACTGACTTACTACACCTTTGCAGTATGTTTACAGGTATGATAAATCAGGTCTCCTGGTATGTTATTTGTACTCAAAATTACTTTGAACATTTAGAGTGTTTTGTAATTATGTGTGGTTTTAGGCTGTTATAACAAGTCTTATAAATAGTATCATTATTATTTTGAAAGAAATTGCAATGAATTTGTAAATAATTTTGGATAATACATAAATTTTAATAGTATTGACTATTCCGATCTGCTAATAACACATGTCTGCTGTGGATAGCTGTATGCTATGAATGTGTTGCTCTGATTGTTTAATAAATAAAGTGCTGATTGGTCAGTAGCCAGGCAGGAAGTATAGGCTGGACAAAGAGAGAGGGGAACTCTGGGAACAGGAAGATTGAGTAAGGAGACGCTGACAGCCACCCCCATGAGAAGCAAGATGTGAAGGCAGAACTGGGAAAAGGTACCAAGCCATGTGGCTAATCATAAATAAGAATTATGGGTTAATTTAAGTGTAAGAGCTAGTTAGTAATAAGCTTGAGCAAATGGCCATACAGTTCGTAAATAATATAAGCTTCTGTGTGTTTACTTGGGTCCAAGCACCTGGGGGTCTGGCAGGTGTGAGAGATTTGTCCTGACCATAGGCAGGATTTGACACAGGAAAACTCTAGCTATACATCTCTTTCCTCTATCTTTATACTTTAGGATTTTGCATCCATGTATTAAATGGTATAGTCATATGCCGGTTAATTCATCAACTTAACACAAACTGGGCTTATCTGGGAGAAAAGAGCTAGGACAATGGAGTTGATTCCATCAGATTGACCTATCCATGTAACAGAATATTTGATCACACTGTGAATTCCAAAATTGCATTATTTACTGGAAAAACCTGCTTCTATTTGTGGTGTGGTTCAGCCCTAGTACACGCATTTAGTCCAAAAGTTTACAGCTGAAAATTGTAAACAGGATTGTATAAAATCAATTAGGAGGACGAGCAAGCAACCAGTTGACAAAATAAAAAAAATAGCATGCAAGAGGGAGTCAGAATATATATATACATATACATAGAGAGAGAGAGGGGGATGCACAGGAAGTAGATAGGAGGGACACCCTGTCATTTGGAGGTGTTTTGTTTGAATTGGCATAGGAGAAAGTTCTTTACGGGACGGCAGCAGAGGAAAAAGCAGCTGGGTGCTTTCTCTGCTTCTGTCAACTATCAGGTTACACCCAAGCATCTGGCTCCTGAGTCTTTATTGGTAAAATCAAATGATTGAGATTTAATTGAAGACAACATATGGGCAAGTCTGTGAAACATTTTCATGATTGGTAATTGATGTGGGAGGACCCTGTCCACTGGCAGTGGTGTCATCTCTGGTTAGGTGGCCCTGGAATGTATAAGGAAGATAACTGAATAAGCCACAAGGAATAGCCCTTAAGCAGCATACCTCTGTGGTCACTATTTAATTACTGTTTCCAGTTTACTGCTTGAGTTCCTGCCTCAACTTCCCTCAATGATGAGCTGTAAGCCCATCTGGACATATAACCTCAATAAACTCTTTCTTCTCCAAAATGGTTTTGGACAGTCAGTTGTTTATACATGAACAGAAACATAACTGGAACAAGGCATTTTCTCATTTGGTTAAATGTATTTCTAAGCCTCCCTCATCTACTCTTCCCCTCACCCCTTTGTCTCAATCCTATAGTTTGTTTATTTGTTTTTTATTTCTTTTCACTCCATCTTTGCTGTCAAGTAGCAATGCTCTGCATATTTTTGACTGTTGATTTTGTATTCTGAAATGTGGCCAAACTCTTTGCTTGGTGGTGAGTGCCTTTACACACAAACCAAATGCTCAGATGCTAGGTTGCTGGGTTCTGTTGTCTTTTAGGTGTTAGATGTCCACTCATTAGTGGGATACAGATGAGAAATTATACCTTTCCCCTACCCTGGTATGTCTGATAAGTGATTGCACCAAAGAGGAAGTTTCTATTTTCATCTTAATGAGGCAACAATGTATTTTGGTTGCCCTCTGAGTTTTCTTTAATCTGTTAATGGACACATTTTGGTGCCTCCTGTGAAAAATATTTAATAAAGTGTTGACACAAATAATAAATAAGAAATCACTTTGCAAACAGCTATACCCTTAATGTTGCAAATGAGCAAAAACAACCGTGTTTTTGAGGTTCATTCTCTGAGCAAATGGAGAGAAGGGAGCACACGTGGACTGCATGTTAATATACCCTCCAGATGTGCAAAAACATGACCAAAAGCACATTAAAATTTCAGTCTAAAATGGCTTTGTAAATTTGGACACTCTCTGAGTCAGAACATTATGATAGTGTAAGCACCTAGTAGAGGCAATGAACTCCATGACACAAAAGAGGATTTGAGCTCTCATCCTAGTCAGGCCAAGACACATCAATCAAGAATAAAACCCCAATGTAGGGAAATGATGTTCCAAACAGGTCCAATTTTGTATTTTTCACGAGCTCTCCACAAGGCCTTCATATGATAAAACAACTAAGGAATTACTCCATTAATTATACTGAATGTCTCATGATATGTTCATCTCTGGAAATGACCTCAGAATACTTCTGGAAGGATGTTGTCTGTTAGTCTTTACTTTCTCTGATTTCCTGTAGAGTTGCTCAATAAAGATCCTGAATGAAATACAAAATCAAAGGATTTTCCCATCCATCAGCATCTGTGGTAAACCATATGAGGCAAGGATTGAGCCTCTCCTGTGTTATGTCACATGCAGAATGAAATATCAGCAGTGTCTCCTTGAACTTGCCAGACTTATCCAAGGACAACATGGTTAGGCAGTTTGTTTCCTCTATTGTGTTAGGTGCAGGCTGGATGCTGGCAGAGGACCAAAGAGAGAAGGATTACTCTGCAGCTATCTGGGCACTTTCAAGCAAAACTATTTCTTGATATGCAAGCAGTCTGAGCACATAAACAAACCAGGAGCAGCATCTGGGGCAGCACAACCTCCAACTACTACTTCCCTCAGTGGTTTATGTCATGGCTTGTATCACTGTGGGAGGAGCACTGTAATGCTGTAGACAAAAATATGTTCCAACATCTTCAGGCTCCAGGCTGCTGATGGTTAAAGTAAAACTTTTCTCAGAGTATTGGCCACTAAACCTTGATGGGACACCAGACTGTAAACTATTTGCATTATATATCAAGCGTGTAGGAGCTTGTCCTGATTTCTGCTGGTACCAGTTTAGTTCATTGCTAATGCCCTGACTTGCCAGGCAATTAATTTTCACTCTGTCTCCTAGTGATGCTGACAGGGAGGATGGAGATTGTGTCACTTGAATGTCACATCTGGCACCTGACAGTAGAAAAACAAACAAACCAACAAAATAACGTAATTAAAAATTTTATAGTAGAAATTCCTTGATTATTAGGGAAGTGATGGCTACTCCACGTTGAATAAATTTTCTGTCCTGTGCAACTTACCTGAGAGCCAGAGAAGCCAAATTACCAGGATCTGTGCAGGAGCCTTCATGGTCATGCTGTGTCCTGACTGGAACTGACTCCTGCAGAGACTGAACAGCCAGCTAAGAATCTGTCAGTTAAGGGGGAAATGCTCTGGGAACATGCAAATCAGCAGAGTTTGTCAGGTGTATGAACAGCTGCAGGGTTTGCTCAGCTCAGTAACACAGGAAGTCTCAGTCTATAGGGGCCCTCCACCAGACCTGGGAGACACAGACTGGCTGCTGAGAAAGTGTTTCCCATGGGGATTACAGGATATAATTAGTCCAGTGTCCTTTAAGTAGAGTTTGTTTTGTTTTGCTTTGTTTTGTTTGTTTTGTTTTGTTTTTGTTCTGTTTCTTATCTCACTGCAGGGATGAGATATTTTTCTTTGTAATTTTGAATATACAATGGACACTTGGAGATTTAATTCTTTGGAAACTACAAGAAATTTAAGTTGAGGCCAAAGTGTTGTCTTTTTCTTCTCTGGGGTTCTATGTGATAAATCATCAGGACAAGTGATGGACAGAGACATAATTTTGACTGAAAATTAGATGCATAAAGGCAACAAAGGGAGGTCAGTATATGTACATACATTCATAACTATGTGGTAAAGTAACAAAATGTGAAAATACCCTTTGATAAACATAGTTTAATGATCTGTAGGGAAGGGCCTAGATACTGAGTGTCATAACTAAATTGTCACATAAGGGTTGCTCTCTATTCTCAAGGACATTTTTCACTCAGCCAATTTAGGGAACTAATTGTTCTCTGCCTTTTGAAAGACTCTGGCATGTCTCTTTCTCTAAAAACACTAAATAATTCTCTGATCAGTGTCTCCTACACTCTGGGATAACCATTCATTACCTTTCTTATTCAAGCTTTTCCTTGTTAGAAGCAAAGACATATTGTACGGACAGAGTCTATCCTTGAAATCACTGTGATCCACAAACCTGCAAATTGCCCATCAAATATCTCTTCTAGTTATATTTCACAGGATGGTGGTTAGTTTTATGTCAACTTGACACAAGCTAAAGTCATCTGAGAGGAGGAAACATCATTTGAGAATATATCTCCTTAAGATAATGCTGTATACAATCCTACAGATAATTTTTTTAGTAATTGTGGTGAAGGGCTTAGCTTACTATAAGTAAGGCCACCACTAGATTGGTGGTCCTGGGTTCTGTAAGACAGCAGGCTGAGTAAACCATAAGGAAAAAAG